>NW_020312004.1:116159-118258 GCF_003144115.1 Tilletiopsis washingtonensis | reverse complement strand
CCCCCGGCGGCTGCTCGACAGGAGCTGCTGGCGCGCTACAATCCCACCTACGGCTCTTCCGAGGCCGAGCGCATCCGCGCCACGGCAAACATGGTCGGCTGGGACGTGCCCGTCGAGTACGTCACGCCTGCGGGCGCCGATGCAGCGGGCGACGCAGCGATGCAGCAAGGGTGGGAGGAGCGCGAGGCGAGCAGACGCAAGGTCGAGGCGCGCAAGGAGCGCTATGAGGGCGTGCAGGAGAGCTGGGGCAAGAAATGAGTCGTGGGCCATCCACAGATGAGTAGCAACCCGAGACTGTGCAGCGCCGAGCCGTGCGAGACGTGGAGGGACTTAGGCAGGAGGGGCAAGAGAGAAAGGCGCGGGGTGAGACGGGCGCCAAGACGAGGCAGACAGGCAGTCCACAGATAGAGAGAGGGCAGAGAGGCAGACGGAACAAGCTTTTTCCTCTCATTGCGATCGCTCTCTCTGTCTCTCGCTCTCTGCCCTTTCTTGCTGCCACAGCGAGAAGAGAGAAGGAGGACGTGGTAACGCAGAAGCATAGAAGCCGCGCGGCGCGCGCTAGACTGGGCGATGGGGGGGGGGGGGGGGAAGGGGCAGGCAGAGGAGGCCAAGCGAGCCTCGAGCTAGATGAGCGGCCCGCAGAGCCATTGCGCGCTCAAAAGGCGCACTCGGGCTCCCCGTCGCACCTCGGCCATTTGGGTGAGGGGTCAGTCCGCATGCCACTGCGAGCTTAGGAGTAGGAAGCGGGGGGCAGGGGGGATGGGGGAAGGCAAAGTGGGAGAGAGAGAGAACAAAGCGGTACTCATTGCGGTCTTTCTCGGGCAAAGCGTAAAGAGAGTGGGGCTTGTACAGCAAGGTATAAGAGTCGGAGCACTAGGCGCGGCGACGAAGATCAGAGGAGCTAGACGAGCCCGCCGAACCAGATGAGGATCAGAGCATTGCGCCTCGAGTCCCCCTGCGCACTCGGGCTCGTCCAGCTCGGCCGGTGGCGATGAGGATTTGCGATGCGTACGAGGAAGGAAGTCAGCGCGCTGTTCGTCGAGAAGAAGAAGAAGAAGAGAGCACTCACGGAGGCGCTTGTGCCTCCCTCCCGCCGTGCCCCCATTTGCCCAACCCAAGCTTGAGTTGGTGGACGGGCACGGCGGGAGATTGCTGAGTCGTCGGTCTCTTGCTCCCTTTGCGTCGCGCGTCGCGCGTCGGCGAGCGATTCGTCGGCGACGCGTCGATGTCGGCGATGGCCGTGTGCTGATACGGCGCGGCTGGCTCCTGCTCGATGTCTGCCCGAAGGAAGAGCGTCAGCGGCAATGACTGAGGCAGGCGAGAACCGAAGGGCTGTGCGGGCTCGTTGCCTTGCGTCGTCTTGCGGCTGCTCTTGCTTGTCATTCGTTCGGCGAGGCTGACCTGTCGAGCGCAAGAAGAAGGGATCAGCGCAGTGCTACTCTTCGCCTCGCCTCACGAGCGTCGCCGAGGCCCCATCTCTCTCGCTCCCTCCCCACCAAAGGGGACATCCTTTCATCCATTCGCTCGTACGTGTCACTCGCTCAAGGGCCCAGTCGCCTCGCCGCTCGACCCGATCGAGTGCGCCGCTCTCGGGCATCATCGCGCCGGACGTCTTGTCGCGAAGAAGGGGGCTGTTCGCGAGAGGGGGGTGATGCGAGCCCGTCACTGTTCTTCCCAAAGGAAGATAGCGCAGAGCGACGTCCCGCTTCAGAGGCGAAAGCAACCCGACTCAAAGTGTGTGCGCCTGCCCACCTCGTCCGACGGGCGTGGTGTCGCGACAGGCCCTCTTAGCTTTCTGTGCGCCGCTGCGCCCCCCGACCGCCCGCGGTAGATGGGCGAGGGACGAGCGGCGCACAAAGCCAGGGGAGAGCCCATCCGTCTCGCGCGCCCCCGCAACGCTCGAGCCCCCCCTCGACGCTTGAAGAACGCCGGACGACGAGGCCGTTGAGCGCGCGCGCCCCGAGTCGAGCCGAGCGCGAAGGACGTGGGCCGCGCGCGAGGACGGACGCGCGAACGAGGATGAAGGACGCCCCCCTTTCGCCTTCCCCTCTCTCTCTCTCTCTCTCTCTCTCTCTCTCTCTCTCTCTCTCTCTCTCTCT
>NW_020312004.1:95756-116069 GCF_003144115.1 Tilletiopsis washingtonensis | reverse complement strand
CCCCACGCTGCGAGAAGGAAGCAAAACTGTACCGCTCGTTCTCAGGTGAGTCAGCCTCTTTCACTTTGCGACGTTGAGGCTGAACGCCGCCGGCTTGATCTTGCTCATGCGCATCGCGTGCGCGCTGCTGCCGACGACCTGCTTCTTCACGGGCGCAGCGTCAGTGCCGAGCTGGATGCGCACGCGCTGCGTGCGCTGCTTCTCGGCGAGCACGGCGTCCAGCTTGGCCGCCACGGCCGCACGTCTGGCCTCCTCTGCCGCACGGCGCACGGCCGCCAGCTTCTCTGCCTTTGCCGCCTTGCGCGCCTCGATGGCCTGCACTGCCGCACGCTCCGCCTCGCGGCGCTGCTCCTCCAGCGCCGCCGCCTCGGCGTGCTCCGCCCGCGCCAGCGCCAGCGCATCGCGGCGCCAGTGCAGCGCCTTCGTCACCACGACGGCCTCGCCAAAGTTCTCGGCGTGCGCGTGGCGCGGCGCAGAGGCGAAGAGCGCATCGGCCAGCGCCTCGAGCTCGCGCAGCTCCATCGCCTGCCGCCGCGCCGCCACGGCCGCGGGCGCCATCCACGCCGCCAGGCTCCCCTCGGGGCGCTTCGGCGCCCACAGCTTCTTGGGAGCGGCAGTGCGAGGCATCTTTCTGTGTTTTTGTGAGTGTTTTGTGAGAGGTTTAAGGTCTGTGTAAAGGGGCTGACGACTGCGAGAGACGTAAGCGAGTTCAAAGAACAGAGTGCGGTTAAGCGAGCGTTTTGGGTGTGTGTGCGTGTAAGGCAAACGACGAGGAGGAGGGTACTAGCAGAAGCTTCTTTCAAGCGGGGTGTGAGGGAGAGGAAGAAGTGGCGAGCGAAGGGGGCCGCCGAGAAGGCCCTGCTTATATAGACGTGAGCCGGCGCCATGGGTCCAGGGCACGCCCACGAGCGAGGGCGGCGCACGCAAAGTTCGACATGCACGCGCGCAACGGCCCACGCGCTCGTCGCCGTCGTCGAGGGAGACGAAGGCGTGCCACTCGTCCAGACCGCCTGCTCCTCGCGCGCAAAGCGCATGGGCAGACTCGTCGCTTCTCTGCGCACCTGCTCGTGCCCCTCTCATCGCTCCACGACGTCTAGGAGAGGAGCAAGAGCGATTCGCAGGCTGCGTGTCTGCCACACTGGCGCCGTGCCGCAGCGCGCGCGTGCATGCGGCGCGCGCACGGATCGCCTCTGTCCCGATGCGCGCCCTTTTCGTCGATCCTGCGCCGATCGCTCGAGCGAGGCATACCTCCAGTACGTGGAGCGCATAGCTGGCCTCTGTCCGCACCGAATGGTGCCTCACATGCCCCCTTTCGCGCCCGGGATGATGGAGCGCGCACAGCTTGCGGCGCCGACTTGATCCATCCCATGTCGCGCGCGGCGCGCGCGCCTCGCCAGTGTCGCGCCTCGCGCGGGCACCTCCGCAGTGTCGCGCCTCGCGCGGGCACCTCCGCAGTGTCTGTCCCCGCTTCTCCTCCAACGGCCGGCCCGCATGAGTCCAGGCCGCGGCCGTCCGCCTGCATCGTCCACAGCCGAGCCGGGCGCACGCAACAAGAGGGCACTCGCCAGCTTCGCAAGAGCACAGCCCGACGGTGCTCTGGTGCCCTCGTGCGCGACACGCGCGCTTTCGCCAGATGCCAGCCGACAGCCAGGCCGCTTGGAGCGCGCGCAAGGCTTCGCCAGAGGGCCGCCGACGCGCACCAACGAGACTCGCGCTGTGCCCTGCGCCCCCCGAGCACAGCGCCCAGCAGCGTCGCCAGCTTCGCAAGGAGCGCGCCCGACGTGCTGGCCCCCGCCGTCCTCGTCGCGCCGGCGCCCGAGCCCGCCCCTTCCTATCGGCAGCCTGCTGTGCTCCTCTCCGTTGCGGTCCGCCTACTCTTTGTCTGCTGCACGGCCATCCCGGGCGTGGCGCAAAGACTCACGGATGTACGGGGGTATCTCATTGGCTGTCTTCTTCCCCCATCTGCCCTGCTGTTCCCTTCGCTGCCCCTCTGTCATGCTCTGCCGTTCTCCCTCATGTTTCCCCTCGTCCCGTGCGCCCCTCAACCCTGATCTGCCCCAGTGCGCCCAGCTCTCATTGTGCTGCGCCTGCTGCAGCAGCAGCAGCCGGCGCCGGCGCCGGCGCGGCAGCAGGTGCCGCTGCTGCGGGGGCAGGAGCAGCGGCGGCAGCAGGCGCCTGCGAGGCGCGCAGCTTGCGGTAGTCTGCGGCGCGCGCCACGACGAAGGCCGTGACGTCGTCGTAGGTGCGCTTGCCTGGCGACGACGGAGTGCGAGGCGATGAGAGGCGGCGGCGGAGAGCGAGAGCGGGGAATGAAGAGAGCGAGTAACGAGGAGCGAAGAACAGACGGCGGCGACGGTGGCGCGGAGCACGTCCATTGAAGTGCGTGCCGTGCGATGAGGGCGACGGTCGGCCGTGAGCGATGTGCCGTGTAGTTGTGAATGAAGCATGTCGGAAGATGCGCCGAGGAGCAGAGCGCAGACGCAGGCGAGGATGCGAGAGCGGGAGGGGAGACAGTCAGCGACCGCTGCAACGCTGCATCCGTCTCTCGCGTGTGTGGCGCGGAGCTCAGGGGAGAGGGAGAGGGGAGAACGCACCGCTGTACTGCTCTACCATCTGGCCGTCCGCATAGAGTCTCAGTGCAGGGTAGCCCAGCACCTTCTGCGCCTCGCACAGATCTGTGTCGCGCGCGTCAGTCATGGCGGTGGCGCGCGAAGAAAAAGGGCGAGGGCAAGGGCAAGCCCACGCACCGCCCTGCTCGATGCAGTTGACGCGGCTCATGTGGAAGTCGGAGTCGGTGGCGAGATGCTCCTGCATCTCCAGCACGTCCTGCCAGATGGGCGCAAACTGCTGGCAGTGCGGACAGTAGGGCGAGAAGAACTCGACGAGCCTGTGTAACGCGAGAACGAAGGATGAGCGAGCGAGGGAGAAGGCGAGAAGGAGCATGGTGAACGCACCACATGCCGTGTGAGAGAGAGGGCGTAAAGGTGGCGGAGGTGAGATGCGGCAGATTGGGATTGTGGATGTCGCCGAAGGCGTAGTCGATCGGCGCCGGTGCCGGCGCGGCGAGCGCGAGACTGAGCAGCGCCGTGGCGCCCAGGAGGAGGGCGTTGAGACGCATCGTTGCGGCTGATGTGAGTGGAGAGGAGAGGGAGGAGAGCTGCGAGGGAAGAGAATAAGGAGGGCAGAGAGAGAGAGAGCGCGGGAGCAACGGCTTCAACGGTCGGCGCTCGGCAGTCGGCGGCCGGCGGTGGCGCCAAGGAGCGGCTGTGCTTCGGCCGAAGGGTGAGTGCAGTGGAGGCTGTAGGCTGCAGAGGTGTCTGTCGGCGGAGCAGAGCAGCGAGGGTGATCGAGGCGGTGTAGGTGGTGCTGAGCCACGCCAGGCGCGCTGCCTGGAGCCTCGCTCGACGCCCTCGCGGCGCCGCTCAGCCTCGGCGATGAGCGCTGCTCCCACGCGTCGGGCTCGGCGAGCCGCTTCGGAGCCGAGCGAGGCATGCGCACGTCACGTGCCGCCTGGCCCGCCTGGCCCGCCGCCGCGTCGTGTGGCCGCAGGCGCCGCCTCCCTCTCTCCCCCGAGGCACACGCTCTCCGCCTCTGGACATCTGCCTTGCGGCAGGATACTTCTCGCTCTACCTGAGAAGATATTGAGCACAAACATGTCTGCTTACACCTCTTGCAGAGGCTCGCAGACGGCACGAGAAGCGCACGTGAGGTCACGCCGCGTTGGGAGGCCGCACCACTTTGACCCCTGAGAGCTCCATCAGTCTCGAAGCTCTGAACATAGAATGGTGTTGTTCTCGCAGCCGCACGCACTTGCGCGCGCTGCCCCGGCTCCTCGACCTCGTGTACGTCTCTCTGCACCCTCATCTTCCTTTACAGGCCCCCCGCAAGATCCAAGATGTCCAAGGACAGCGGCGACGATGCCGCCTCGCCTGCTGCCGCAACGGCGCGCGCCGCCTCGTCCAGCCTCTCCTCCTCCTCCTCCGACGGACACAAGCACGGCTTTCTGCCGCCCGTGCTCGGCCGCAGCACTAGCGAAGAGCAAGCGTCGGTCATCGCAGCGGCCGTCGAGTCGCCCGAGGCCGACGCGGAGGCTGATGCCGAGGCAGCCGAGGTGAAGCTCGAGCTGGAGCACCGCAGCGAGACGCTCGACGCTTCGGCCGCCGCTTCTCTCGCCACGCCTGCCTCACCGACGGCGAGCGCCACGAGCCTGTCGTCGCTGCGCCACGATGCCCGGCTCTCGCTCGCCTCGCCCTCGCTCTCGCGCCCACCATCTCCCGCCGCCGACGCCGCGCGCGCCGACAGCGACGCTCCCTCGCGCCCCACCGCCATGCCGCACGCGGCCCCAGAAGCGGCGGCGTCTTCTAGCGCCGCCGCGAGCCAGAGTAGCGGATCGGACGCTCCGCTGCCCGAGGATGGCGCCTGTGCAGCAGCTGCGCCACCGCAGGTGCAGAAGCCACCCGCAGAGCAGGGCCTTGGCGCACCTGAGCAGAGGCGCCAGGCAGCACCTGAGCAGGCGCAGGCGCCCCTCGAGCTCGACTTCGAGGCGGCGCAGCAGGCCCGACCCACGTGCCTCGTCACGTCGCCCCGCGCGCCGGGCGCGGGCGACGCGTCGGGGCGCAGCGCCGGCCGCGTGTTGATGTGTGCGTTGCCGCGCGCCGCGAGCGCCGGCAGCCGCAGCCGCAGTGAAGGGCAAAGCGGCGGTTGCCAACGGCCGCTCGGTGCTGCAACTGCGCCCGAGAACGAGGCGGACGAGCACTCCGCACGTTCGGTGCAGCGAGATGCAGCGGCGGCAAAGGCCGCTGCCGTGGCGCAGCAGGAGCAGCAGGGCGCAGCAGCGGCCGGGAGCCGGGGCGCCGCGTCGGAGGCGCCTCCGCCGGCGCCGCTGCAGCAAGAGGAGGACGGGACGGAGCGTTCTATCTGCGCCGCCGTCGAGGCCTCGAAGCAGCAGCCGCCGACGCTGCGCTCCGAGCGCATCTCGTCGGGCGAGCAGACGGCGCAGTGGCGGCAGCTCGAGCAGGAGCACGAGGCGCGCCATGCGGATGCCGACTTGCTCGCCTCGTCGTCGTCGTCGGCGCCCTGCACGCCTGAGCCTAGTCGCGGTGCTGCAGCCTCCGACACGTCTGCATCTGCGCTGCAGCTCGGCGCCGCTAGCCCTTCTCCTCCTCCTCGCGCTGCTGATGCGTCGGGTGCTGAGCTCGCAGCCTCGGACACAGCAGGAGGAGAAGCAGCAGGACTCGCCACTTCGCTCCTCCCGACGCTGCCTCCACTCAACGTCCACCTCGCTCGCCTTCCCTCTGCGCAGCCCGCGTTCCAGGCCTACTCGTCGCCCACGCTCCCCTTACCTCTACGCCGCAGCTCTTCCCGCCATACCCTGTCACCTGCCATCCTTGCCGCCGTGCGCCACAAGCCGCAAGATACGCTTCCCTCGACGCTGCAACGCAGCAAGACTTGCCTGGACGCCCCGGCGCGCCCTGCTGCGCCCCTACAAGCGAAGCAGCAGCAAGAGCGGCCGGCTTCCTCCTCTCCGCCCTCATCTCCTCCTCCCAGTGAGCCTAGCTCCACGACCGCCAGCACCCTCAGCGCAACGCTCCACACCTTCTCTCGCCCTCCGCCATCCTGCGAGTCGCGCCGCAGCAGCAGCGTCTGCTCGTCGCCGAGCACCTCGACCTGCCTCGACTGGGGCAGTGACGCTGCCTTCATCCCGCGCGCCGCCCGCCTGGCAGCGGCAGCGCCGGCGCCCGAGCCGGAGAAGAGCAGCGGCACCATGCAGCGCCTGCTGCGCAACAAGGGCAAGGAGCCGGTGCGCGCCGACTGGGAGGCCTTGCCGCCCGGCAGTCCGTCGCCCAGCAAGCGCCACGCCGACGCCGCTGCTCCCGCTGGGGAAAGCAGCAGCGGCCTTGGCGGCGGCGCGGGCAAGCTGGCGCGCCCGCGCAGCTGGATCGCAGGCATGGCGGGCATGCTGCCTTCGTCCTCGTCGTCGCAGTCGCTCGTAGGTCTGCCGTCCGCTGCGCCGCCCGCGGCGCCCTCGCGCTTCGCCCGTGTGCGCGGCAAGTCCGTCGGCGCCGCGGCGGCATGGGCGGCGGCGAGCACGCCGGACCTGCACGCCGCGCCGGGCGGCCCAGACGAGCAAGCCGCGGCGGAGCCGGAGCGCCGCTTGCGTCCGCCTCCCATCTCCCAGCTCGTCCTTGCGCCGCACGCCACGTCCGATCGCGCAGCGGCACTGGCGGCGCTGCGAGATGTAGAGGTGCTTGCTGCGGTGGATGCGCAGCACCATCAGCGCGAGCTGCCAGCGCGAGATGCACGCCATCGACTGCGCTCCATTTCGAGGGCAACGGCGGCGAGATCGGTGCCCATTCTCGGCCGGCACGACGCAGATGATGACGACGAAGACGCAGTGGCACCGCACGTCGTCGCCCCGCCCGCGCTACGCAGTGCACTGAAGCCCAGCGGCCCTGCCCACCTCGTGCGGGATGCGCAGCCTGGCCCACTGCTGGTGCGCAACCTCGACACTGCGCCGCGCGGCAGCATCACGCCGGCGCTGCGGCACGACGATCCGAAGCTGCGCATGACAAACCCGTGGAAGCGCATGGAGTGGGGCGCGGCTGAGAAGGAGGACGCGCCTGAGCCGCTGCAGCCCATGCGAGGCCTGGTCGACGCGAAGGACGAAGAGGAGCGAGTGGAGCACGGGGTGAGTCTCGCTGTCGAGGGCCATCTTTGCGGCGCTGATGAGCTCCACTCCGTGTGCAGATCGCGGCCGATCGGCAAGCTGGCACAAGCAGTGCAGCGGAGAATGCCGTGCTGGACATGCTCGAGGCCATGAACTCGACCGTCGACACGTTCGACAAGCCAAGCACGCTCTTGCGCCTTGCGCCTCCCTCTGCGTCGCCCACGCGCTCGCAACGTCTGGACTCGGCAGGCAGTCGCTCAAGTGTCTCAACGACGGACAGCACTTGTCCACCCGCGCCCGCCTCAGCCACGCTCAGCCCCACGCGCCGCTCCGTGCGTGCGTTCGCCGAGGCCTTCGAGCAGCAGAGCGGGACAGGTGTGCCTTCGCCGCCGCTCAACGGTGGTGGCAGACCCGCGTCAAAGCGCAGCCATTCGAGCTTCTCCGGCGCCTCGAGCGACTCGGCACGCAGCAGCGTGCGGCGGACGGTGCACGAGCTGCAGAGCCGCGACGACGCCGCCTCTGCGGCAAGCCATGCTACTGCTGCCCTGCGTGCGCCGCACGTGCGAGGCGGCAGCGTCAGCTCCGGCACGGCAACGTCGTTCCGCTCCGCCAACAGCTCGCCGCCCAAGGCATCGGACACTGCCACGCCCGCTGAGACGCTGTTGGGTTCTGCGCCGCGCCCTCGTCCGCCGGCGCGTCAGCGTCTGCACGAGGTCAGTGCCTCCAAGATCGCCAGCTGCAGCACCGGTTCGTCATGGCCGCGGCCTCGCACAAGGGCCCAGAGCCTCGTGCCCCAAGCTGCCGATGGCTCCGACGACCGGCGCTCTCCATTGCGCTCGCCTGGCGAGAGCAGCTTCACGGTGTCGTCGCAGGCGCAGAGCTCGTTGCTGTGGGGCAGCGGCAAGCCGACGCCGGACTCGCCTTCGACCATCGCTACTTCGCCGGAGCTGCCGTCGAGCCGAGTCGGTGCCTTTGGTAACCGCGGCACAGGCGACGGCAAGCACAGCGCCACCTTTCCGCCGCTCCTGCGTCGCCTGCAGACGGACATGACGGCTGCTACGTCGCTCAGCTCCGGCACAAGCCATGCCAGCAAAGCCACTCAGGAGGCGGTTGAGACCAACGAGACCGCCTCGTCGTTGACGCAAGAGCGGCGACGCAGCGAGGCGGTGGGCTCGACGCGCACCACCTCGGTGCTTTCTGCTGCTTCTTCAAGCTCACAGCCGAACCTGACACGCCTTGCGAGCCAGTCAACGGCCAGCGCCGCGAGCTCTCGTTGTTCGCCGCTGCGCAAGAGGGAGGCGAGCTCGGAGAACCCCGCCTCGCCCAGCAGCGTCAGCTTCGCGCCGTCGGCCATCTCCAAGGACGCCGTCGCCGACACCCCGTCTGCAACGCTCTTCCAGACGCCGCCGGCTCGCCTGCGCCTGGGCTCCACGGCCGAAGAGGGCTTCTCGCCGGCGCTGCTCAAGACGCCCTCGCCGACCAAGGCCAAAGACCTGATCCGCTTCTTCGAGCAAGGCCAGAGCCCCGCATCGCCCCGCACGCCGCGCGACGACGCGCCCGCCACGCCGGCGTCTGCCATTGCGCATCGTTTCCGCACCGCACTGGCCGCGTCGAACAGCAATGCGTCGATCAGCGCCGACGCGACGGCAGACGAGCTGTGCACGCCGCCGAAGCTGCTGTTCCGCCTGCCGGCCGAGGCCATCGCCGGCAGCACCGAGGCAGACCCCGTAGCGCTCAAGCATGCCGCCATTGCGCGTGCTCGGCCGCGCATGCAGCGCTCGCGCCTCGGCGTGCTCGCCGGAGCGGCGGCAGGCTCCGATGCCGACGACGAGAATGCGCCTCCCGACCCGGACTTCTCGCCCTCCGGGCCCTCGCCGCGCAGAGTGTCGGGTCTGCGCAAGACGAGCCGCCGCACTTCGTCGTCGCATGACCTGTCGCCCCTGCGAGATGCGCCTTCGACGTCTCCGCTGCGCCGCGAGCGTGCCTCGGCGCCGCCTCCGGGAGGCATTGGCGAGCCGCTCAGCGATGCAGCTGCACACACGGAGCCGAGCCCCACTCGGCGTCTCGGCGGCTTCAAGAGCAGCGTGCGCAACATTGTCTCGGCGTTCTCCAACAAAGGCAGCTCGGGCGCCGACGGAGGTGCAGGAAGTGCTGCGCAATGCCACTCTTGGGCCGGAGGCGACGCTGGCGGCGGCAGACCGCCATCGGCCTGGCGCGAGTGGAGCCACGAGCATCCGGGCATCTCGCGGCAGGACACGACGGGCACACATGCAACGGCCAAGACAGACGACGAAGGCAGCGTCACGACGGCGCTGACGATGGGCACCATTGCCTCGTACCGCCGGCGCTCCGAGACGGGCGACTTGCCGCTCGACACGCGCGGCGCGCTGGAGCTGATCAGCGAGGCGCAGCAGCGCATCCCGCCGCTGCGCCAGGGCCCGCTGTACTACTTCAACGTGCACAGCCGCGTGGCGCACTGGCAGCGCGCACAAGCCGTGCTGCTGCCGACGGCGCTGGCCCTCAGCTGGATCCCCGCCGGCGGAGGGCGCGAGAACATCGTCCTCGACCTGCGCGCCTGTCGCGAGGTGCACTCGGTGCCCGGCCCACTGCATCCGAGCAGCCTGCGCGACGCAGGAGCCATCGCTGCGCGGCAGCAGGACCTCATGGTCATCAGCTCATTCCAGCTCATCTTTGACGACGGCGTCGAGCGCTTGGCCGTCGACACTGCCACGGACCGTGTGCACTGGGTCAGCTCGCTGTGGTGAGTTTGTTGCGTGGTTGATGCCTGCCGCCCAGGCTGACAATTGCGTTCAGGGACGCGCTCGGTCTCGCGAGGGACGAGGCTCCTCAACAGAGCATCTCTCCTGCCGAGCAAGCCACACCAGCCTCCGTCACGCAGGCTGTGCAACTCCTCAGCGAGCAGAGCAAGCCCTCGCAGCGCGTGCGCCGCAAGCCGGTGTCTACCATCACGGAGGTCAGCTCAGAGCAGACGGCGGGCCATCAGACGACTCTGTCGCGCGAGCGGCCGCTCTCGGACAACAACACGGCCGGCGGCGCCACGATTGAGCGCATCGGCGCCGTGTGGAAGAGCGAACTCTCGTCGGACAAGAGCGAGCGAGGTGTGCCTACGATTGCCGCAGCGCTGGCTACTGGCCCGCCGGTGCCTCCGAAAGAAGGCCGCCATGCCGCCTCTCGTCTCGCCAAGGCTTCGGGTCGTGGACGCCTGGCAGAGGCATCTCAGCCACTCGCGTCGAAGGTCACTTCTGTCTCTCCCGGTGACGCGGCCCGCTCGCAGCCCGCGTCGCTCGAGGATGTCAATGCCTCTGTCGGTCGCCCGTCACGGCCTCGCACGCTCACGGGCTCGACGTTGCAGGCACAGTCTGACGCAGACGGCCTCTCGCAAGACAAGGCCGACTCCGAGCGCAGCCACGATCCATATGCGGCAGGCTCGACGTTCACACCCAGCGAACACTACGATGACTTCGGCCCGCAGTCACCGCCCAGCGACTTCACGTGGTCCTACAGCGATGCCGGGCGCGAGCTTGTGCCGAGCGATTCGGCGAGCCAGCGGCCGCCACGCAGCGACTACGAGGGTTCGGAGCGCCATTACTCGGTGCGCGGTGCGGGTGGCTCCGCAGAGGATGCGGCAGCTGCGCATGCTGCCGCCCTCCGGCTGCAGGCCGAGACCGCTGCCTCACCATCGGACGAAGATCAGACGTCCGAGGAACGAGCTGTGACGCCTCCGGATGCATCAACGCCTGCGCAGGCCGTTCGCGAGTCGGCAGACGTCGTGCTTGCAGAATACACGGCGCATCTGCTCGACACGGTGATCGAGGAGACGCAGTCGCAGGCACAGAGCTTCGCGGGTCGCTCGCGAGCTACGACGCGTCGCTCGTCGGGCATGCGCTCCGCCTTCATCGCCGGCGAGATCCAAGAGGAAGAGGAGCTTCGCACGCCATCTCCGCGCAAGCACGCACGCTCCGTGAAGAGCCAAGCTTCGTCATCTGGCCAGACGACCGGCAGTGTGGGCTCACAGGACGTCGCACGGCTGCTGGAGTACCTCGAGACACAGCAGACGGAGCGGCAGGCGCGCGATGCAGTGCTCGAGGAGCAGATCCGAGGCTTTCAAGATGCCATCACGAGCCTGCAGCGCAAGGAGACTGGCTCATCGAAGCGTAGTGCCCGCCGCAGCAGCACAACGTCGACGGGCGAGGCGAGCCTGCGCTCGGCTGCACGTGACGCTGAGCTCGCCGCCGTGCAGGAGAAGCTGGACCGCGTGCTGAACCTCGTTGGCAACGTCTTCGAGGGGCAGGCGAGGCTCGAGCGTGAGGCCAAGGAGCGCGACACGACTGTGCTGGCGACGCCATCGGTCGTCGCCTCTCCTCCGCCGCAGGACCTCTCGCGCATCGAGGACACGCTGCAGACGCTGCTGAAGCGCATGCAAACCCCGGACGTGAGCTCGCTATCGGGAGCGGCCTCCAGCTCGTCTCTGCGCGGCGGTCTGCCCGCCGTGCTGGACCCGGCCAACCGCGCCCGCTTCCTCGAGCGCGGCAACGTCAACATGCGCGAGATGAGCTCGCGGGACCGCGCCATTCTCGCCGATCGCCTGGTCGGCAGAGTCACTCGCGGACGCTCCAGCGCACCGGCTGCCGTCGAGGCGGATGCCACGCCGCGGTCGTTCGTCAGCCAGTGGACTCGCACCGTCGCTTCGCCTGGCCTGGCAGACCTCGGCACGCCTGGCATGTCTGCTTCCATCTCGGACTCCGACCTGCTCACGCTCGACGACCGCATCCCGCCGCGCAGCTGGATCTCGGCTGAAGGCGTGCCCTGTCCTCCGCCGAACACCGACAATGCCTCGCTGCTCTCGCGCGACGGCGGCTCGCGGCCGTCGCGGGATCTCTTCTTCGGCGTGCCCGGCAGCTCCTCGCGCGCTGCTCCTCGCGCTGCGTTCGCGCCCGACGCAAGTCCAGTCAGCCTCGACATGGAGGCGGAAGTGCGCCGACGCCGCGGACGCCATCCCGAGACGGCAGTGCACGGCGGCGGCTTCTTCACGCCTCGCACGGCAAGCGGCGCGCCACAGGCTCCCGAGGTGCGTCTTGTGTGGTCTGCAGCAGCGCTGCATCTGCTCACCTTTCCCCGCCCGTAGAAGGACGGACCGGTGCTGCGCCTGGCGCGCCAACGCAATGCCTCCGACTCGACTGATCACACCGGCCTCGGTCTCTCCCTGCCGGACAGCTCCAAGGTGAGTGTCACGAATAGCCAGAGTCGTGTGGACGCTGATCTTTCGGCTCCAGGTCGTCGGACGTGACAAGGTCGGAGCGGCCGGTGCAGCGCGCCCGGGCGACGATCCTGACGGCACACCACGTCCGCCACCGACGCCCAGCACACCAAGTGCCGAGCTCTCCGCCGTGCTGCAGGCGATCAAGGACAACGAAGAGGCGCGCACGGCGCAGCAGAAGCAGTCTGCCGACATTGCGCGCTACCTCAACGAGCTCAACTCGTGGCTCGAGCGCGACGTCGTCGACCGCTCCAAGGAGTGGCGCACGCTCGTCACGGGCGTCACGCAGCTGCACGAGGAGCTGGCACAGCTCAAGGGCGGCGGCGTCGGCATGCCGGCCGCAGCGGTGGCAGGCGCGATGCTCGCCGGCGACCAGGCGCATGCGGATGGCCAGCGACCGGCAAGCGCTGCGAGAGGCTCGCGGCCGCTCCCCACGCCGGGCGCCGAGCATTTCGCAGGTCCGCCGACGTCGCTGATGCCCGCCGGCCGCGTGGCGCCGCCGCCGCCCGGTGCGCCTCCGGGCAAGGGCGTGCAATTTGCTGAGCCTGGCGGCGGCGTAGCGGCGGGCCTCATCAATGCGCTGCCCATCTCGCCGCCCAAGGGCAAGCCGGGCACGCGCACGTGGCACGCACAGCCCTCGCCGGGCGCGCTGCGCAACCAGGATGTCTGGGCGACGTCGGGCTCGCAGCCCAAGGTGGACAAGGCGGCGCTGAAGCGGGCCAAGCGGCGCAAGTCGCTCTCGCGCATGAAGCGCTTCGCCGCCGCGGCCGGCGGAGCGGCGCTGGTGCACGTGGCGCTGGCGGAGTGGGAGAAGCACAAGGCCGAGCAGCGCAACGAGGGCAAGCCGGAGGAAGGCGCCGCAAAGCCCGACGCCAGCGGCAAGTACCCCGAGCGTGTCGAGGTGCCGGACCACATGGTCGCCGAGCTCAAGGAGGCGGCGGCCAAGGGCGATGAGCACCAGCTGCGCGAGATCGTCAAGAAGGCCGCCGAGGTCGGTGCAGGCGGCGCGGCCGTGGCCAAGATCGCAGAGCACTTCAAGCAGAGCGACACGGCAGACGAGGCGACCGACGGCAGCGACGACGACTCGGACGACACGCTGGCGCCGTCCGACATGACGGCGCGCGTGCAGGGCGACGCCACGTCCGAGGCGCGCCGCAGCAAGCGCAGCAAGGGCTCGGCCAGCTCGGCCGGCTCCGCAGCGGGCGCCGCGGCGGGCGGCGGGGCACTGGCGCTGGCCGTCGAGGAGATCCTCAAGCACCTGCTCGAGAAGAAGGAGGAGGAGCAGCGGCGTCTCGACGAGGTGGCCCGGCGCGAAGCAGCGCGAGACGAGGCGCTGCGTGCGGCCGAGGCGGAGCGCGACGAGCGAGTGCTGACGCTGCGCGAGCGCGAGCGCAACGAGCTCGTCGAGCTCATCATGAGCAAGCTGGATGCCGAGAAGAGCAGCCAGCTGCAGACGGCGGCGCAGGCGGCGGCGACGACGGACGAGTCGCTCAAGGCGCTGGCCAACGACCTGCTGCGCACCACGTCGGAGCAGAACGGGCGCCTCGTCGAGGCGGTGCACGCCGCCAGCCGCGAGATGCTGCGCACCAACGTCGAGACGCACGCCGAGGAGCTCAAGCGCGTCCTCTCGCAGCAGGTCGCCGGCATGTTCGAGGACGTGGGCAAGATCCGCGAGGCCAAGCGCGCGCTCGAGCTCGAGATTGCCGACCTCTTCATGCTCAAGAGCCGCCACCTCGGCGGCGTGATGCCGGTGGCGGCCATGCCCATGCCGTACCCGACGCCGAGCGTCCTGCCGGCCTCGCCGCCCGCCTCCGTCACGTCGAGCGTGGGCAAGAAGGCGGCCAAGGAGAGCGGGCGCGGCGCACTGCCGACGCCCGCGGCGCAGGTGCCGTGGGCCATGCCCGTGCCGATGCCCGTGCCCATGGACTACGGCCCTGCGGCCGGCGCAGGCGGCGGCGGCGAGCCTCCGAAGCCGGCCAAGCGCGACTGGCTCTCGCCGCTCTCCTTTGACTTCTCGCCGCACCCGCGCAAGTGATGCCTCGTCTGAGCCCGCACCCACCCATCTATCTATCGACCCAGTCCCCATCCCACAGGCGCGGCGCAAGCCCTGCAGCCTCTTCCGAAGAGCTCATTATCTAATTGTACAACACCTCCCAGACGCGAATTGAGTCTAGAGCCGAGCGAACGTAGTGTGACGATGCGGTGCTGTTGCTGCGAGAGATCCATCGCGACGGGGGTACGAGGTGTCTGGCTCGCGGAGGCAGAGCACGACTCCGTGCAGCGAGCGAACGCAGGAGGGGCGGCATCACGCAATGATGGCGCCGTCCTTGTCGCACTTGAAGAGGCCGTAGCAGCACTCCGAGTCCTGCAGCTGCACGCCCTCATGCTGCTGTTGTTGCGCAGGCGGCGGCGGAGAGGCAGGCCGCATGGACGGCAGCGTCGGCATGTGATGCGCGAAGCCAGCCGTATGTGGCGGCGGTGGCAGCTCGAGAGGCGGCGATGCATGCGATGCTGCGGATGCAAGAGAAGGATGGCAGGGAGATTGCTCGATCGGCACGCCGCAGCACCCGCCGGCTTTCTTGGCCGCCGCAGGCGGAGGCGGCATGGCTGCTGCACCGTATGCATGTGGCGAAGAAGAGTGGAGCGGCAGCATGCGCTCCTCCTCGCTTGTTCGTCCGAGATGCGCTGAGAGAGGAGGCGGAGGAGCACCGCCAGCGCCCGTCCACGCATAGCCGGGCTGATACGGCTGCGGCGCTCGAGGGCTGCCGGCGAATGCGCTGTGTGCACTATGCGCACTGGGCGAACGTGCCCGTCGTGTCTCCCTTGGCGTGGTGCTCCCTCCGCCACCGCCGTCGGATGTGCCGCCGGGCGAAGGCACGTCGTGATGTGCGCCGCTGTGGCTGTAGCTGGGCGACGCAGCCTCGCGCGTCGAGGCGAGCAGCATGCTGGCGCGGCCGACGGGTGTGTGCGCAGGACGCGCGTAGGGGTGCGAGGCGTCGCGCGAGCTGCTGGTGGTGCGAGAGGGCCCGGCGTGGCTTGGCGGACTGGCGGCGCCGGCAGGAGGAGGATAGGGCGAGCGCGCTTGGGCTGCGGCCGTCGAGCAAGGTCCAGGACTGGCGTAGCCTGCAGCCGAGCTGAGGCCGCCGCCGCCGTTCTGCTGCACGCCTCGAGGCGACGGCAACAGCGGCGCCGGGCCCCAGCGCTTCAGCGTCTCTGCCAGTTCATGCTGTGCGACTCCTGTGCCTGCGCCGCCTGCGCCGCTTCCTCCGCTCGTCGAGGGCGCCAGAGGGGGCCGCAGCGCAGGCATCGGCGAAAAGTGTGGCGCAGCAGCAGCAGCAGCCGCGCCCATCGCCTCGTCGGCGTGTGCGCGAATGGCATCGCCGCGGCCCAGCGCGCCGCGCAGCTGCGTCATGGCCGAGGCGAGCGTGGCGAGGTGGAAGTCGACGGTCGACATGGCAGTGTGCTGGCCATGGTGTAAGAGAGTGTCAGCGTGGCACTTTCACACGCCGAGCGCAGACGTAGCCCACACGAGCGGGCAGAGGCACATGGCCGCATCGCCGGCAGAAGCACAAGACCGAACGGTCTCTATCTGTCTGTCACGCCGCTCGCCGCCTGCTGGCCTCATCTCCGAGCACCACTCACAATCTCCTCGTGGTTCCTCTTGGCCGCCCAGCAGCCCTCGCAGAACGGCCTCTCCCTGTCTCGCTGCTGCTGCGGTGGTGCTGCGCCCGCCGCGCCTGCCTGGCGCTTCTCCCACTCCTCGGGCGCCTCCGTCGAGCTCGGCGCCGTCGTGTCACTGCTGCTCTTGCCGCGCTGTCCGCCTTTTGCGCTGCCACTGGCCGAGCTGCTGCTGCCCTCGCTGCTCTCGCCCTCCTCCTTCTTGCCCTCTGCGTCGCGCCTCTGCGGTGCGCGTCCCGCCGCGCGCAGGGCCGCATTCTCGGCCTCGAGGCGCTCCACGGCCTCCTCGAGCGAGCGCAGATGCGCGGCCTTGCGCTCGCGGAAGGCACGCTGCGTCAGCAGCTGGCGCGACGGCTCGAGCGAGAGGTTGGGACGCCGGCCGCGCGTCATGGCGGCGAGGCAGGCGAGGAGAGAGAGGCGGGCGAGTGGAGAGTGGCGCGCGCCGAAGTGCACGTGCCGAGGCGAGGTGTGCAGCTGGTGTAGCGGAGGGAAGAGACAGACGAGACGGAGAGCGTGCTGGAGAAGCAGGTGGTGGTGGCTGGACGACAAGCTGCTCCAGCAGACGAGCTCAGCGTGGCGGCACGCAGCCTGCTCATCTGACAGTTTCGATCGAGATCGGGCTCGGAGCCGCTCTTATCCACGTGCGCCCCGCCGTGCGCGGCGGTTACGCCGACGCCGGTCCAGGCCTTCAGTCGAGTGCTCTTCCGAGTCAGACTCATCAGAGGCTGCATCGTCCGACCTCAGATGTGACGGACGCATAATCAAGACAGCCTGTGCTTCATCCTCAAGGAAGAAAGCAGCAGCGTCGTTGCACGCAAGCACTCAGCCTCTCTTCCTGAGCATGTCGCCAGGCCGGCGCGGGTCAGCGGCCGATGTCGCGCGTGTCTCTGCACGAGTCACAGCTCTGCTGCGCCAACAAGCGCCTCTTACGGTCGCTGTTCCGGACGTGCTTTCGGGTGCAGTTGACCGGCCTTCGGCGCTGCTGTCTCCGCTCGCCTTCGGCGCTGCAAGATGAAGCATGGCGGGAAGAGGGCGCCTCGAGCGCGTGCCTGCAAGGCGGAGGAAGCGCCGCGGCTTGGCGCACACTGCTGCCGTGCCCACGTCACTTTCTGTAGTCAGACCCCAGGGCGCACTACAACTGCACTTTGAAGCTCTCCCCCCCGGGACCCGGGACACGCGCGTGCACGTGATGCCAGAATTCTGTGATTTTTGCGTCGAGCCGAGGCCGCGCAGAGCGGCCGAGATGCTCATGCGCCGAGGGCACACTGGCGCCGTGCCCGAGGTGGATGAGAAGTCGCGGCTGCCGCTGCTTCGGGCCAGTCGCCACGCCGGGCCCAGACATAGAGGAGCAGCACGCAGGAGCAGCGCAGAGGAAGATGAGGCGCAGCCAAGAAGCTCCAGCCAGCGCCATCCACGCCTGCCTCTGCACCACACGCACCGGAGCCAGACGCACTTCTCATCCGGCCCACCTTTCCCCCCCATTTCCTCTCCCTACCACCCACCCTCCTCCGCAATGGGCAAGAAGAGCGCCGCAAAGGCCGCACCGGCCGCCGCCGCACCCGCCCCCGTCGCGGCCGCACCCGCCGCCGCGCCCGTCAACGGCAAGAAGGAGAAGAAGAGCAAGAAGGCCAAGAAGGAGCCCACGCCGCCGCCCGTCGTCGAGAGCAGCGAGAGCAGCGACGACAGCAGCGACGACGACAGCAGCGACGAGGTGCGTTGCTTGCGCGCGCAGATGTGCCCTGCGCGCAGAGAGCATGGCCCGGGCATGCCCAGTACTCACACACTTGCTGCCTGCAGGAGCCGTCCAAGGCCGACGCCGTCAAGCCCGCCGCCGCCGCCGCGCCCGCGGCCGCCTCGAGCGACTCGGACTCGGACTCGGACTCGAGCGACGACGAGGCCGCGCCTGCTGCCGCTGCTCCGGCCACGAACGGCGCCGCCGCGGCCGACTCGGACGACAGCGACGACTCGGACGACAGCTCGGACGAGGAGGAGGCCGCGCCGGCCACCAACGGCGCCGCCGCCGCTGCCGCCGCCGAGGACTCGGACGACTCGTCGGACGACTCGTCCTCCGACGACGAGGAGGCGGCCGCGCCGGCTGCCGACAGCAAGAAGCGCAAGGCCGCCGACGACAGCTTCGTGGCCAAGAAGGCACAGACGGTCGAGGCTGCGCCGGCGGGCGGCGACGACGAGGCGCCGAAGCAGGTCTGGGTCGGCCAGCTCTCGTGGAACGTCGACAACGAGTGGCTGCAGAGCGAGTTTGAGAGCTACGGCGAGATTGTCAGCGCGCGCGTCGTCATGGACCGCGACAGCGGCAAGTCGCGCGGGTGAGTGCTGCCTGCGGGCCAGAGGATGGGCGGCGCGCGAGAGGTGCGCGCACTTTTCGCGCGTCGCCTCTTGCGCGCGCTGTCCATTTGCTCGCGCGTGCGCGCAAGTCATCGCACTGTACAGTCTTGCTGACCCCTTTCCCCTCCCCTCAGCTTCGGCTTCGTCGAGTTCAGCACCGCCGACGCCGCCAAGGCCGCGTTCGAGGGCGCCCAGGGCAAGGAGGTGGACGGCCGAGCCATCAAGGTGGACCTGCAGGCGGCGCGCGCGCCGCGGGATCAGGCGGCGTCGCGCGCCAAGAAGTTCGGCGACGAGCGCAGTGCGCCGAGCCTGACGCTCTTCGTCGGCGGCCTGGCCTTTTCGCTGTCCGAGGACCAGATCTGGGAGGCGTTTGGCGAGCACGGCGAGGTGACGCGCGTGACGCTGCCCAAGGACCCCGAGACGGAACGGCCCAAGGGCTTCGGCTACGTCGAGTTTGCGCAGCAGGAGAGCGCCACCAAGGCCCTCGAGGCGCTCGCGGGCGCCGAGCTCGGCGGCCGTGCCATCCGCCTCGACTACGCGCCGCCGCGCGACCAGAACGGCGGCGGAGGACGCGGCGGCGGCCGCGGCGGCCGTGGCGGAGGCCGTGGCGGCTTCGGCGGCGACCGTGGTGGCCGGGGCGGAGGTCGTGGCGGCGGTCGTGGCGGCTTCAGCCGCGGCGGCGGCTGGGGCGACCGTGGCGGCCGTGGCGGCGGTGGTGGCCGCGGCGGCAGCCGTGGTGGCTACAACGCCGCTCGCTCGGGCGGCATCCAGGGCTTCGCCGGCAACAAGACGACGTTCGACTAAGCCGCTTCGCCCCCCCTCCCCCCCCCACGCAATGCCCTTAGATCTCTTCTGCCACTCTTTTCTTCCACTTGCCGCATACTCTCTCCACGTCGTGCCCACCTTCAGTCCGTGACTTTAATCCGATCGATCCTGTGCATCACACACACCAACTATCTCAAAAGCTCCAAGCTGCCGCTGCCGAAGGCGGCAGGCTTGGACGCACCATCTCCCTCCTCTTGGTCATCGACTCGACTCGACTCGACTCGGTCTCGGCTCTCTCTGTTCCATATCTGCGTCTGCGTCACGAACCATCCACACACTTCCTCTCTCTCTCTCTCTTTCTCCTCGCATCCCCTTCACGTCCCCCCCTGCGCGCCTTGTGCCAATCTGGGACGTACTCATGTGCAAATGAAGCGCTTCTCTCTTCTGCCTCGCCTCGACTGCGCCCGTGTGTGCCCGCTGTCCGGCTGCTGGTGAGGCATACGCCGCCGCCGCGGCGCGCTGGAGCAGGCTCTACTTCTAGGCGCCGACGTTCTGGCTCGCTCTTACGCCGCACCGCGCCTCGCTGGGGGCGCGCCAACCCTCTTGCCTCGCTCACTCAGGCAGCGCATTCTGACTATGACGGGGCTGAGATGAGGCAAGCCATGTGCAGCCTCCGCAGCCCCGCAGGAACATCGCGCGTCGTGCGTCGTGGTCGTGGTCGTGGGCGCGATGATTCGAGCCGCCTCCGGCTCGGCACGCGGCGGGCTCGCAAACGTCTCGAGAGAGAGAGGCCCGAGCGCGAGGGCATCAGAGTCGAGTGAGGGGGCAGGCGCGCACTGAAAAGGCTGGCATAGCAACCAAGACGCCGCGCCGCGCTGCTTCTGGCGCGCAGCAGGGCGCCACACTCGGAGTAGACTACGAAGTGTGAGCAGCGCGCGCCAGATCGCCCTTCTCATTCGGCTGTTTGCAACACGAGAAACAAGCACGGCCACCGCCCCCCGAGTAACACCCCCTTCAGCACGCAAGTGCGCTCGCATGAATGGTGTCAAAATGTCAAGGGAACGGGCACGAGCGCCAATCGTGTGTCGTGGGGGGGGGGGGGGAATGTATGGAAACAAAAGCGTCGTCTCTCTCTCTCTCCTCTCTCTCTCTCGCCGGCTCGCCGGACCTAGAAAATCACATCCTCGTCCTTGCCGCCTCCGAGCATGTCTCCTCCTGCTCCCTTCTTCTTGCCCTCCGCCTCGCCCGATCCCTCGTCGACCGCCTCGCCACGCATCGCCGCCGCGCGCCGCTCCGTCTCGGCGCGCTCCGCGTTGCGCTTCTTCTTGCCCTGCACCTTTTTCAGCCGGAAAAACTCCTCGCTGAGCGTGGCGTGCGTGGCGTGGCGTGCGAGGCGGCGGGGGGCGGACGGGGGGATGGGAGTTGGGGACGTCAGGCGAAGGCGAGAAAGGAGGGAGCGCAAAAGCGAGGACGGGTGCAGGGAGAGAGAAGGCGTCAGTGTGAAAAAGCGAGGGCACATCATGCGTAGAGAGGGAGAGAGAAGACGCACCGATCCATCTCGTCGAGCTCCGAGGAAATGTAC
>NW_020312004.1:92904-94386 GCF_003144115.1 Tilletiopsis washingtonensis | reverse complement strand
CGCCAACTGGTTTCCAAAGGTGCCCTACTACGGCCTCTACGGCCTGGGCTTGCCCTGCCACCACCACCACCACCACCACCACGCGTGAAAAGGGGCAAGCGCAGAGAGGGGTGTGTGCTTGCAAACTGCTTTTCGTCGATTGTACTCCTCTCTCTCTCGCTCGCTCGCTAGCGGGGCCCGTCGCACCATTCGACCTCTGCCCGCTCCCCCACCGGCGTCTCATTCCAACGCTCATCTCCTCAGCGGCCCGCACCTCTCTGCGCTGCCACCACTCACCCTGTCCCGTGCCCTTCTCCGCGGTGACGGCCTCAAAGGCAGGGAGGAAGACGCCGGAGACGTTTTCCTGCCTGGCGTGCACCTTAAAGCTTGCGTTCTTGACGCTCTCCCGAATCACGAATCCGACATCTCCAGTGGCGTACTGCACCTCTGCGAGACTGAAGGCGGCGAGCTGCATGACGCGGCCCATCTTGCGCTTGGCGGCGTCGATCTTGTGCGTGATGGTGCGGAAGCGCTTGGTGAGGGCGTCGGCCTTGCGCTTCAGCAGCGAATGCCCCGTTTGTGCACCCTTCAGACGCTGCTTCGTCACGTTGAGCGTCATGCGCGTGGGGAAGACGGCCTCGCGCGCGCCCTTGCCGGACATGGAGATGAGGCAACGCTGCAGGTGGAGATGAGGCGACGCTGTGGGCGCACGGGCGCTCCTATCATCGCACACAAGCTGGGCCGATGCGGCGCGACGATACTCGGAGTCGCTCGCGCATCTGCCGCCTCCACCCCGCACTCCGAGCGGCGCGCGCTGTGCACTGGCCACTTTGAATGCCTGGCTTTGCCTCAGCTCGACTGGCAACTTGGGCGCAGCTGGCTTGCCCTTTCTTCCACCACCACCGCGCGCTGCACCGTCCCAGGCCGCATGCCTCTCCTCTCTCCCCTCTCCCTTCCCCTCCTCCTCCGCACCCGCACGCGCTTCATGTCCTCTCTGCCCGCCTCCATGCGCGCCATCGGCATTTCGCGCACGGGCGATCTCAGCGTGCTCGAGCAGCGTTCTCTGCCCGTGCCTGTGCCGCAGGCAGACGAGGTGCTGCTGAAGTGCGAGTGGGCAGGCGTCAACTTCATCGACACGTACCAGCGCAGTGGTCTCTACGCGCTCCCGCTCCCCTTGACGTTGGGGCAGGAGAGCGCCGGACGCGTGGTAGCGCTGGGCGAAGGGGAGGCAAGCGATGGTACCCTCAAGCTCGGCGACAAAGTGGCGGCGTATGTCGGCGGCAGCTTCGCAGAGTATGTCGTTGCGCCGCGCAGCAAGGTGGTGAAACTGCCGGAGGGCCTAGAGACGAGGGACGCTGCGACGGCACTGCTGCAGGGCCTGACGGGTGAGTTTGGTTACTTGTGCCCCCCAAGAAGGGTGGCAGGCAACTCGGCTTGTTGTAGAGCGCCGCGCGCGCGGGGGGGCCGGGAAGATGCCACAATGCCATTGCGAGAGGGGGGGGG